>NC_079429.1:21753708-21778523 GCF_026213295.1 Gadus chalcogrammus | reverse complement strand
TAATGTGGGCGGGAGTTTTTGGCAAAGGAAGATTGTCTTTGGAAAATTTCGCCACAAGGGGGCGCAAATAAACGACGAAATAATATATCTCCTAACTGGCCAATGGAATGTTCTGAAAACACGTTTTGGGCTATAACTCCCACACCGAAGCTCCCACAGTCAAAAACGTTATATGCACAGATTCACTGGAGTCAGTTGCATCTTTTGGCATACGCCGTTTCTCAAATTCCAACACATGCTTCGCGTTGTGCCGGCGAAATGCACACTTCTTGGACCCCTGCATAACTGCTTGCAGTTCTAGTTATTTTTAGGGGTCCAAGCCAACAGGTTGGATCCCTATTGTTTTTGTAAGGATTTTTTTTATTATTATTATTATTATTATTATTCCCCCCTAGAAGTGGGTCCACAGCCCAAACCGTAATGGTGCCGACACGCCAATTGCATGACTAGATCCAGGGCCCTGAGTTCTAAGCAGACGACCAAATCCAGACACGCCGGCCACTAGGTGGCGCTATACCAAGGAAAGACGCGTTTGGGGCTATAACTCCCACACCGAACCTCCCACATTCAAAACCTTGTACACACAGATTCACTGGAGTCTGCTGCATCTTTTGGTATAGGCCACGCCCATTTGCGTCTATGAATATTTTTCGCTAAATCGCGAAAACCGCAAAACTGTTTTTTTCGCTACTCCTCGCACATTTCTTGACCAATCAACACCAAACTTTGCACACGGCATCTTCAGACGCACACGCAAAGAAATCATATACAGTTTTTTGATCCGACCTCCGACAACGAAACGGTAGCATTTTGAATATTTGTTATTAGCTAAATTAGACGTGGAAAAGCAAAAAATTAAAAAAATACCAAAATTAGACTTCGGATCAAGTCCAAATTTTAGACACATGTCGGTGCTGGCCTTATTGGCGTTCAATAAAGAATTCGGAATATTTCGCCATTAGGGGGCGCAATAAACGAGGAAATTGTATATCTTCTAATTGGCCAAAAGAATGTTCTTCAAACTATAAGGGAACCATCAAGGGGCAAACCCGAGTCTATATAAAAAATATGGCCAAGAATTATTAATGTGGGCGGGAGTTATTTGGCAAAGGAAAATTGTCTTTGGAAAATTTCGCCAACAGGGCGGCGCCAAAAAACGACGAAATAATATATCTCCTAACTGGCCAATGGAATGTTCTGAAAACGCGTTTTAGGCTATAACTCCCACACCGAAGCTCCCACAGTCAAAAACGTTATATCCACAGATTCACTGGAGTCAGCTGCATCTTTTGGCATACGCCGTTCCTAAATTTCGAACACATGCTTCGCGGTGTGCCGGCGAAATGCACACTTCTTGGACCCCTGCATAACTGCTTGCAGTTCTAGTTATTTTTATACTTACCTCCCTAAAAGTGTGCCCACAGCCCAAACCGTAAATGGTGCAGACATGCCAATGCATGACTAGATCAAGATCCGTGGCGACTACGCAGACGACAAAATCCAGACATGCCGGCCACTAGGTGGCGCTATACCAAGGAATACGCGTTTGGGCTATAACTCCCACACCGAACCTCCCACAGTCAAAAACGTTATACCCACAGATGCACTGGAGTCTGCTGCATCTTTTGGGCTAGGCACGCCCATTTGCGTCTGTGAATATTTTTCGCTAAATCGCGAAAACCGCAAAACAGTTTTTTCCCTACTCCTCCCACATTTCTTGACCAATCAACACCAAACTTCGCACAAGACATCTTCAGACGCACACGCAAAGGAATCATCAACAGTTTTTTTATCCGACCTTCGACGACGAAACGGTAGCGTTTTGAATATTTGTTTATTGGCTACGTTTTACGTCGAAACGCAAAAATTCAAAGAATACCAAAAGTAGACGTCGGATCAAGTCCAAATTTTAGACACATGTCGGTGCTACCCTTAATGGCGTTCAATAAAGAATTCGGAATATTTCGCCATTAGGGGGCGCAATAAACGAGGAAATTGTATATCTTCTAATTGGCCAAAGGAATTTTCTTCAAACTATAAGGGAACCATCAAGGGGCAAACCCGAGTCTATATAAAAAATATGGCCAAGAATTAATAATGTAGGCGGGAGTTATTTGGCAAAGGAAAATTGTCTTTGGAAAATTTCGCCAACAGGGCGGCGCCAAAAAACGACGAAATAATATATCTCCTATTTGGCCAATGGAATGTTCTGAAAACGCGTTTTAGGCTATAACTCCCACACCGAAGCTCCCACAGTCAAAAACGTTATACGCACAGATTCACTGGAGTCAGCTGCATCCTTTGGCATAGGCCAGGCCCATTTGCGTCAGTATTTTCTTTATGCAAAATCGCAAAAACAGCTAAACTGCCTTTTCGCTACTCCTCCCACATTTCTTGCCCAATTGACACCAAACTTTGCAAACGACATCTTCAGACGCACACTACAAGAAATCAGCAAAACTATTTTGATCCGACCATCGTTGACGAAACGGTAGCGTTTTGAATATATGTTTTGCGTTGCAAATCAGTAAAAACTATTTTGATCCAACGACGACTAAACGGTAGCGGAAAATGCGTTTGGGGCCGAACTCCCACACTGAACCTCTCACAGTCAAAACCTTTATATCCACAGGTTGTTCACGGTAGCGTTTTGAATACTTGGTTCGCGTTGTGCCGGCGAAATGCACATTTCTTGTCGCGTTGTGCCGGCGAAATGCACACTTCTTGGACCCCTGCATAACTGCTTGCAGTTCTAGTTATTATTATTAGGGGTCCAAGCCAACAGGTTGGATCCCTATTGTTTTTGTAAGGATTATAGGGGTCCAAGCCAACAGGTTGGATCCCTATTGTTTTTGTAGGGATTTTTCTTATTAGGGGTCCAAGCCAACAGGTTGGATCCCTATTGTTTTTGTAGGGATTTTTCTTATTATTGGGTGTCAAGCAACTATGTTGCGAGACAACCTATTGTTATTGTACGAATTCTTATTATTATTGGGTGTCAAGCAACTATGTTGCGAGACAACCTATTGTTATTGTACGAATTCTTATTATTGGGTGTCAAGCAACTATGTTGCGAGACAACCTATTGTTATTGTACGAATTCTTATATTATTATTATTATTATGCTGCCATTGGAGTCAATGGCAGCCCATAGAACCGCTTGGCGAAAAGTTGTGAAATTTGGCACACTTGTTCAGGACTGCCCCATTAGCCCATTAAGCCAATCTAAGGTCGCTAGCCCAACAGCTCTAGCGCCACCAACAGGTCAAAGTTGGGCATGCATTCATGTTCATAACTTTTGACCTATTCGACCAATTTTCACAAACCAGGTATCATTGGATTCCTTGAACCAAGCCCAGTTCAACAAACCCTATGACGTCATTGCGCCATGACGTATATGTCCGCCATCTTGGTTTATGTCAAAAACCTTCAAAATGCTACTCCTATCACAAATCTTGTCCAATCATCTCGAAACTTGGCACACATGATCTTCTGGCCATCCTTGATGAAAACATCGAATAGATTTGTCAAATTCAAAACCGTTTGCCCGCTAAAGCCAATCAAATTTGGCGGCGAAGCCGCCAAACAGGAAGTGAGCCGATTTCTCAGCATCCCTTTGACATATCATAACCAGACTTGGTATATAGACCCATGGCCTCATAAAGGTGACACTGATTTAATTTGGTGACCTTTGACCTGTAGGGGGCGCTGTTATTAATGTCCATGTGTTTTGACCTCTTTCCCTTCACATGAGTACATTTACAACTTATTTTCAATGTCTGGTGATACTATCAGACCTCCCCGTATAGCTAGTATATTATAACTTGCACAAATATCCGCGACAGCCAATGATATTCAACCGCGAAGCCGCCAAACTGGAAAAACGCCAATATCTCAGTATCCCTTGGACAAATCATAACCAAACTTGATACCTAGACCCATAACATCATTATGGGGACACTCAATGAATTTGGTGACCATTGACCTCTAGGGGGCGCTATAATTAATGAAGACGTGTTTTAACTCCTCTCTCTTCACATGAGTACATTTCAAACTTATTATCAATGTTTAATGATACTGTCAGACCTCCCCATATATCTTGTAAATTATTTTGTTGATATTGTTCCGAATACCCCTATGTATTTGTGACATTTGTTCTGTCAGGCAGACTGCATTGCCCCCTTACCTCTAGGTGGGGTCCTTTTCCCATTTACTCATCCCACCGGCTGTCGGTATTGCCGATTTCCGAGGCGGTCGTCATGTAGCCCCCTGGCCGATTGCGTCCATCCGGCAGAATAAGCCTACCGAGTCCGATTATGCTTGACACCCACATTGCTGCTCGCAGCTATATTTATTATTATTATTATGCTGCCATTGGAGTCAATGGCAGCCCATAGAACCGCTTGGCGAAAAGTTGTGAAATTTGGCACACTTGTTCAGGACTGCCCCATTAGCCCATTAAGCCAATCTAAGGTCGCTAGCCCAACAGCTCTAGCGCCACCAACAGGTCAAAGTTGGGCATGCATTCATGTTCATAACTTTTGACCTATTCGACCAATTTTCACAAACCAGGTATCATTGGATTCCTTGAACCAAGCCCAGTTCAACACACCCTATGACGTCATTGTGCCATGACGTATATTTCCGCCATCTTGGTTTATGTCAAAAACCTTCAAAATGCTACTTCTATCACAAATCTTGTCCAATCATCTCGAATCTTGGCACACATGATCTTCTGGCCATGCTTGATAAAAAACATCGAATAGATTTGTCAAATTCAAAACTCTTTGCCCGCTTAAGCCAATCAAATTTGGCGGCGAAGCCGCTAAACAGGAAGTGAGCCGATTTCTCAGCATCCCTTAGAAATATCATAACCAGACTTGGTATATAGACCCATGGCCTCATAAAGGTGACACTGATTGAATGTGGTGACCTTTGACCTCTAGGTGGCGCTGTTATTAATGTCGAAGTGTTTTGACTCCTCTCTCTTCACATGAGTACATTTCAAACTTATTTTCAATGTCTGGGGATACTAACAGACCTCCCCGTGTGGCTAGCATATTATTATTGCAGAAATATCCGTGACAGCCAATGATATTCGACCGCGAAGCCACCAAACCGGAAACACGCCAATATCTCAGCATCCCTTTGACATATCATAACCAAACTTGTTACATAGACCCATAACATCATCATGGGAACACTCAATGAATTTGGTGACCATTGACCTCTAGGGGGCGCTATAATTAATGAAGACGTGTTTTAACTCCTCTCTCTTCACATACAAATAAATAATAATAAAATAATAATAATAATAAAAATACATTTCAAACTTATTTTCAATGTTTAATGATACTGTCAGACCTCCCCATATATCTTGTAAATTATTTTGTTGATATTGTTTCCGAATACCCCTATGTATTTGTGACATTTGTTCTGTCAGGCAGACTGCATTGCGCCCTTACCTCTAGGTGGGGTCCTTTTCCCATTTACTCATCCCACCGGCTGTCGGTATTGCCGATTTCCGAGGCGGTCGTCATGGAGCCCCCTGGCCGATTGCGTCCATCCGGCAGAATAAGCCTACCGAGTCCGATTATGCTTGACACCCACATTGCTGCTCGCAGCTATATTTGGGTGTCAAGCAACTATGTTGCGAGACAACCTATTGTTATTGTACGAATTCTTATTGGGTGTCAAGCAACTATGTTGCGAGACAACCTATTGTTATTGTACGAATTCTTATTATTATTATTATTATTATGCTGCCATTGGAGTCAATGGCAGCCCATAGAACCGCTTGGCGAAAAGTTGTGAAATTTGGCACACTTGTTCAGGACTGCCCCATTAGCCCATTAAGCCAATCTAAGGTCGCTAGCCCAACAGCTCTAGCGCCACCAACAGGTCAAAGTTGGGCATGCATTCATGTTCATAACTTTTGACCTATTCGACCAATTTTCACAAACCAGGTATCATTGGATTCCTTGAACCAAGCCCAGTTCAACACATCCTATGACGTCATTGCGCCATGACGTATATGTCCGCCATCTTGGTTTATGTCAAAAACCTTCAAAATGCTACTCCTATCACAGATCTTGTCCAATCATCTCGAAACTTGGCACACATGATCTTCTGGCCATCCTTGATGAAAAACATCGAATAGATTTGTCAAATTCAAAACCGTTTGCCCGCTAAAGCCAATCAAATTTGGCGGCGAAGCCGCCAAACAGGAAGTGAGCCGATTTCTCAGCATCCCTTTGACATATCATAACCAGACTTGGTATATAGACCCATGGCCTCATAAAGGTGACACTGATTTAATTTGGTGACCTTTGACCAGTAGGGGGCGCTGTTATTAATGTCCATGTGTTTTGACCTCTTTCTCTTCACATGAGTACATTTACAACTTATTTTCAATGTCTGGTGATACTATCAGACCTCCCCGTATAGCTAGTATATTATAACTTGCACAAATATCCGCGACAGCCAATGATATTCAACCGCGAAGCCGCCAAACTGGAAAAACGCCAATATCTCAGTATCCCTTGGACAAATCATAACCAAACTTGATACATAGACCCATAACATCATTATGGGGACACTCAATGAATTTGGTGACCATTGACCTCTAGGGGGCGCTATAATTAATGAAGACGTGTTTTAACTCCTCTCTCTTCACATGAGTACATTTCAAACTTATTATCAATGTTTAATGATACTGTCAGACCTCCCCATATATCTTGTAAATTATTTTGTTGATATTGTTCCGAATACCCCTATGTATTTGTGACATTTGTTCTGTCAGGCAGACTGCATTGCCCCCTTACCTCTAGGTGGGGTCCTTTTCCCATTTACTCATCCCACCGGCTGTCGGTATTGCCGATTTCCGAGGCGGTCGTCATGTAGCCCCCTGGCCGATTGCGTCCATCCGGCAGAATAAGCCTACCGAGTCCGATTATGCTTGACACCCACATTGCTGCTCGCAGCTATATTTATTATTATTATTATTATGCTGCCATTGGAGTCAATGGCAGCCCATAGAACCGCTTGGCGAAAAGTTGTGAAATTTGGCACACTTGTTCAGGACTGCCCCATTAGCCCATTAAGCCAATCTAAGGTCGCTAGCCCAACAGCTCTAGCGCCACCAACAGGTCAAAGTTGGGCATGCATTCATGTTCATAACTTTTGACCTATTCGACCAATTTTCACAAACCAGGTATCATTGGATTCCTTGAACCAAGCCCAGTTCAACACACCCTATGACGTCATTGTGCCATGACGTATATTTCCGCCATCTTGGTTTATGTCAAAAACCTTCAAAATGCTACTTCTATCACAAATCTTGTCCAATCATCTCGAATCTTGGCACACATGATCTTCTGGCCATGCTTGATAAAAAACATCGAATAGATTTGTCAAATTCAAAACCGTTTGTCCGCTAAAGCCAATCAAATTTAACCGCCAAGTTGCCAAACCGGAAGTAAGCCCATATCTCAGAAGCCCTTTGACCTATCATAACCAACCTTGGTAGAGAGACCCATGACCGCATCACGGTGACACTGAATGAATTTGGTGACCCTTGACCTCTAGGTGGCGCTGTTATTAATGTCGATGTGTTTTGACTCCTCTCTCTTCACATGAGTACATTTAAAACTTATTTTCAATGTCTGGTGATACCATCAGACCTCCCCATATAGCTCATATATTACGTCTTGCAGAAATATCCGCGACAGCCAATGATATTCGAGCGCGAAGCCGGAAAACCGGAAACACGCCAATATCTCTGCAGCCCTTTGACACATCATAACCAAACTTGATACATTGACCCATAACATAATCATGGGGACAATCAAAGAATTTGGTGACCATTGACCGCTAGGGGGCGCTATAATTAATGAAGACGTGTTTTAACTCCTCTCCCTTCACATGAGTACATTTCAAACTTATTTTCAATGTCTGATGATACTGTCAGACCTACTCATATAGCTTATAAATTATTTCTCATTGCAACATCAGAACTTGGCCGCCATGTTGAAAGTTGTCAAAATCAGTTGTAAATTCCCACAGGCCACAAATTATGTCCAATCTTCATGAAACTCTGCATATATGATCTTCAGACCAAGCTGAACTAATGTGTTAAACAGCTTTCTCTAATTCAAAACCGTTTGGCCGTGACAGGCAATCAAACTTGACGGCGCTCATTAATGGGTAGACACTGCACTCGTGTGGCGATAAGCGGTACTTAATGTATAATGCAACAATGACTATATTTACCATTCCGCCCACTTAAAATATAAACTGCAATTCCCACTGGATCAGATGCTTCACGAACCACCTCCAGAAGGGATGCTTGTTTACATGGTGTCTCTTTTAGGGATATTGTTCCGAATACCCCTATGTATTTGTGACATTTGTTCTGTCAGGCAGACTGCATTGCGCCCTTACCTCTAGGTGGGGTCCTTTTTCCCATTTACTCATCCCACCGGCTGTCGGTATTGCCGATTTCCGAGGCGGTCGTCATGTAGCCCCCTGGCCAAATGCGTCCATCCGGCAGAATTAGCCTACCGAGTCCGATTATGCTTGACACCCACATTGCTGCTCGCAGCTATATTTATTATTATTATACTTCCTACCAAGAAAGTGGGAATACAGCCCATACCGTAAATGTTGCACACACGCCAATTGCATGACTAGATCCAGGTCAGTGAAGACTATGCAGACGACAAAATCCAGACACGCCGGCCACTAGGTGGCGCTATACCAAGGGAATACGCGTTTGGGGCTATAACTCCCACACCGAACCTCCCTCAGTCCAAAAACTTGTACACACAGATGCACTGGAGTCTGCTGCATCTTTTGGCCTAGGCCACGCCCATTTGCGTCTATGAATATTTTTCGCGAAAACCGCAAAACTGTTTTTTCGCTACTCCTCCCACATTTCTTAACCAATCAACACCAAACTTTGCACACGGCATCTTCAGACGCACACGCAAAGAAATCATAGACAGTTTTTTGATCCGACCTTCGATGACGAAACGGTAGAGTTTTGAATATTTGTTTATTAGCTAAATTAGACGTGGAAAATTAAAAATCCCAAAAAATCCAAAATTAGACATCGGATCGAGTCCAAATTCTACACACATGTTGGTGCTAACCTTAATGACGTTCGATAAAAACTTCGGAAAATTTCGCCATTAGGGGGCGCAATAAACGAGGAAATTGTATATCTTCTACAAAATTTAGAGTGAAAACGCTACACTGACTTCTCGCTACTCCTACCACAGTCAAATCCTTTGTATCCACAGGTTCAGGGTAGCGTTTTCAACACATGCTTCGCGTTGTGCCAGCGAAATGCACATTTCTTGTCGCGTTGTGCCGGCGAAATGCACACTTCTTGGACCCCTGCATAACTGCTTGCAGTTCTAGTTAGGGGTCCAAGCCAACAGGTTGGATCCCTATTGTTTTTGTAGGGATTTTTTAGGGGTCCAAGCCAACAGGTTGGATCCCTATTGTTTTTGTAGGGATTTTTCTTATTATTATTATTATACTTCCTACCAAGAAAGTGGGAATACAGCCCATACCGTAAATGTTGCACACACGCCAATTGCATGACTAGATCCAGGTCAGTGAAGACTATGCAGACGACAAAATCCAGACACGCCGGCCACTAGGTGGCGCTATACCAAGGAATACGCGTTTGGGGCTATAACTCCCACACCGAACCTCCCACAGTCCAAAAACTTGTACACACAGATGCACTGGAGTCTGCTGCATCTTTTGGCCTAGGCCACGCCCATTTGCGTCTATGAATATTTTTCGCTAAATCGCGAAAACCGCAAAACTGTTTTTTTCCCTACTCCTCCCACATTTCATGACCAATCGACACCAAACTTTGCACACGACATCTTCAGACGCACACGCATAGAAATCTTAGATAGTTTTTTGATCCGACCTTCGACGACGAAACGGTAGAGTTTTGAATATTTGTTTATTAGCTAAATTAGACGTGGAAAATCAAAAATCCAAAAAAATCCAAAATTAGACATCGGATCGAGTCCAAATTCTACACACATGTTGGTGCTAACCTTAATGTCGTTCGATAAAAAATTCGGAAAATTTCGCCATTAGGGGGCGCAATAAACGAGGAAATTGTATATCTTCTACAAAATTTCGCCGCGAAAACGCCACACTGACTTCTCGCTACACCTACCACAGTCAAATCCTTTGTATCCACAGGTTCAGGGTAGCGTTTTGAACACATGCTTCGCGTTGTGCCGGCGAAATGCACATTTCTTGTCGCGTTGTGCCGGCGAAATGCACACTTCTTGGACCCCTGCATAACTGCTTGCAGTTCTAGTCTTATTAGGGGTCCAAGCCAACAGGTTGGATCCCTATTGTTTTGTAAGGATTTTTCTTTTTATTATACTTACCCCCTTGAAAGTGGTACCACAGCCCAAACCGTAAATGGTGCCGACACGCCAATTGCATGACTATATCCAGATCTCTTCGGACTACGCAGACGACAAAATCCAGATACGCCGAACACTAGGTGGCGCTATACCAAGGAATACGCGTTTGGGGCTATAGCTCCCACACCGAACCTCCCACAGTCAAAACCTTTATATCCACAGATTCACTGGAGTCAGTTGCATCTTTTGGCATAGGCCAAGCCAATTTGTTTTGAACACATGCTTCGCGTTGTGCCGGCGAAATGCACACTTCTTGGACCCCTGCATAACTGCTTGCAGTTCTAGTTATTATACTTCCTACCAAGAAAGTGGGAATACAGCCCATACCGTAAATGTTGCACACACGCCAATTGCATGACTAGATCCAGGTCAGTGAAGACTATGCAGACGACAAAATCCAGACACGCCGGCCACTAGGTGGCGCTATACCAGGGAATACGCGTTTGGGGCTATAACTCCGACACCGAACCTCCCAGAGTCCAAAAACTTGTACACACAGATGCACTGGAGTCTGCTGCATCTTTTGGCCTAGGCCACGCCCATTTGCGTCTATGAATATTTTTCGCTAAATCGCGAAAACCGCAAAACTGTTTTTTCGCTACTCCTCGCACATTTCTTGACCAATCAACACCAAACTTTGCACACGGCATCTTCAGACGCACACGCAAAGAAATCATATACAGTTTTTTGATCCGACCTTCGACGACGAAACGGTAGAGTTTTGAATATTCTTTTATTAGCTAAATTAGACGTGGAAAATTTAAAAAACAAAAAATTCCAAAATTAGACATCGGATCGAGTCCAAATTTTAGACACATGTTGGTGCTAACCTTAATGACCTTCGATAAAAATTTCGGAAAATTTCGCCATTAGGGGGCGCAATAAACGAGGAAATTGTATATCTTCTACAAAAATTTCGCCGCGAAAACGCTACACTGACTTCTCGCTACTCCACAGGTTCAGGGTAGCGTTTTGAACACATGCTTCGCGTTTTTCCGGCGAAATGCACATTTCTTGTCGCGTTGTGCCGGCGAAATGCACACTTCTTGGACCCCTGCATAACTGCTTGCAGTTCTAGTTAGGGGTCCAAGCCAACAGGTTGGATCCCTATTGTTTTTGTAAGGATTTTTCTTTTTATTAGGGGTCCAAGCCAACAGGTTGGATCCCTATTGTTTTTGTAAGGATTTTTATTATTAGGGGTCCAAGCCAACAGGTTGGATCCCTATTGTTTTTGTAAGGATTATTAGGGGTCCAAGCCAACAGGTTGGATCCCTATTGTTTTTGTAAGGATTTTTAGGGGTCCAAGCCAACAGGTTGGATCCCTATTGTTTTTGTAAGGATTTTTTTTATTATTATTAGGGGTCCAAGCCAACAGGTTGGATCCCTATTGTTTTTGTAAGGATTATTATTATTTCGTACGCCTTAGAAGTGGTACCACAGCCCAAACCGTAAATGGTGCACACGCGCCAATTGCATGACTAGATCCAGAATCGGCACCGCTACTCAGATAACAAAATCCAGACACGCCGGTCCCTAGGTGGCGCTATACTAAGGAATACGCGTTTGGGGCTATAACTTCCACACCGAACCTCCCAGAGTCCAAAAACTTGTACACACAGATGCACTGGAGTCTGCTGCATCTTTTGGCCTAGGCCACGCCCATTTGCGTCTATGAATATTTTTCGCTAAATCGCGAAAACCGCAAAACTGTTTTTTCGCTACTCCTCCCACATTTCTCGCCCGATCAACACCAAACTTTGCAGACGACATCTTCAGACGCACACGCAAAGAAATCCTAGACACTTTTTTGATCCGACCTTCGACGACGAAACGGTAGCGTTTTGAATATTGGTTTATTAGCTAAATTAGACGTGGAAAATTAAAAATCCAAAAGAATCCAAAATTAGACATCGGATCGAGTCCAAATTCTACACACATGTTGGTGCTAACCTTAATGACGTTCGATAAAAATTTCGGAAAATTCCGCCATTAGGGGGCGCAATAAACGAGGAAATTGTATATCTTCTACAAAATTTCGCCGCGAAAACGCTACACTGACTTCTCGCTACTCCTACCACAGTCAAATCCTTTGTATCCACAGGTTCAGGGTAGCGTTTTCAACACATGCTTCGCGTTGTGCCGGCGAAATGCACATTTCTTGTCGCGTTGTGCCGGCGAAATGCACACTTCTTGGACCCCTGCATAACTGCTTGCAGTTCTAGTTTTTATTATTATTATTATTATTCCCCCCTAGAAGTGGGTCCACAGCCCAAACCGTAAATTGTGCCGACACGCCAATTGCATGACTAGATCCAGGGCCCTGAGTTCTAAGCAGACGACCAAATCCAGACACGCCGGCCACTAGGTGGCGCTATACCAAGGAAAGACGCGTTTGGGGCTATAACTCCCACACCGAACCTCCCACATTCAAAACCTTGTACACACAGATTCACTGGAGTCTGCTGCATCTTTTGGTATAGGCCACGCCCATTTGCGTCTATGAATATTTTTCGCTAAATCGCGAAAACCGCAAAACTGTTTTTTCGCTACTCCTCGCACATTTCTTGACCAATCAACACCAAACTTTGCACACGGCATCTTCAGACGCACACGCAAAGAAATCATATACAGTTTTTTGATCCGACCTTCGACGACGAAACGGTAGAGTTTTGAATATTCTTTTATTAGCTAAATTAGACGTGGAAAATTAAAAAACCAAAAAATTCCAAAATTAGACATCGGATCGAGTCCAAATTTTAGACACATGTTGGTGCTAACCTTATTGACCTTCGATAAAAATTTCGGAAAATTTTTCCATTAGGGGGCGCAATAAACGAGGAAATTGTATATCTTCTACAAAAATTTCGCCGCGATAACGCTACACAGACTTCTCGCTACTCCACAGGTTCAGGGTAGCGTTTTGAACACATGCTTCGCGTTTTTCCGGCGAAATGCACATTTCTTGTCGCGTTGTGCCGGCGAAATGCACACTTCTTGGACCCCTGCATAACTGCTTGCAGTTCTAGTTATTATACTTCCCGCGCTAAAAGTGGGTCCACAGCCCAAACCGTAAATGGTGCCGACACGCCAATTGCATGACTAGATCCAGGTCCGGCACCGCTACTCAGATAACAAAATCCAGACACGCCGGCCACTAGGTGGCGCTATACCAAGGGAAAATGCGTTTGGGAATATAACTCCCACTCCCACACCGAACCTCCCACATTCAAAACCTCGTACACACAGATTCACTGGAGTCTGCTGCATCTTTTGGCATAGGCCACGCCCATTTGCGTCTATAATTTTTTTTCGCAAAATCGCGAAAACCGCAAAACTGTTTTTTCGCTACTCCTCCCACATTTCTTGACCAATCGACACAAAACTTTGCACACGACATCTTCAGACGCACACGCAAAGGAATCATATACAGTTTTTTGATCCGACCTTCGACGACGAAACGATAGCATTTTGAATATTGGTATATTAGCTAAATTAGACGTGGAAAATCAAAAATACAAAAAAATCCAAAATTAGACATCGGATCGAGTCCAAATTCTACACACATGTTGGTGCTAACCTTAATGACGTTCGATAAAAATTTCGGAAAATTCCGCCATTAGGGGGCGCAATAAACGAGGAAATTGTATATCTTCTACAAAATTTCGCCGCAAAAACGCTACACTGACTTCTCGCTACTCCTACCACAGTCAAATCCTTTGTATCCACAGGTTCAGGGTAGCGTTTTCAACACATGCTTCGCGATGTGCCGGCGAAATGCACATTTCTTGTCGTGTTGTGCCGGCGAAATGCACACTTCTTGGACCCCTGCATAACTGCTTGCAGTTCTAGTTATTATACTTCCTTCCCTAAAAGTGGGCCCACACCCCAAACCGTAAATGGTGCGGACATGCCAATTGCATGACTAGATCCAAGTCTGTGATGTGTATGCAGACGACAAAATCCGGACACGCCGGTCACTAGGTGGCGCTATACCAAGGAATACGCGTTTGGGGCTATAACTCCCACACCGAACCTCCCAGAGTCCAAAAACTTGTACCCACATATTCACTGGAGTCTGCTGCATCTTTTGGCCTAGGCCACGCCCATTTGCGTCTATGAATATTTTTCGCTAAATCGCGAAAACCGCAAAACTGTTTTTTCCCTACTTCTCCCACATTTCTTGACCAATTGACACCAAACTTTGCACACGGCATCTTCAGACGCACACGCAAAGAAAACATCAACACTTTTTTGATCCGACCTTCGACAACGAAACGGTAGCATTTTGAATATTTGTTTATTAGCTAAATTAGACGTGGAAAAGCAAAAAATAAAAAAAATACCAAATTTAGACTTCAGATCAAGTCCAAATTTTAGACACATGTCGGTGCTGGCCTTAATGGCGTTCAATAAAGAATTCGGAATATTTCGCCATTAGGGGGCGCAATAAACGAGGAAATTGTATATCTTCTAATTGGCCAAAAGAATGTTCTTCAAACTATAAGGGAACCATCAAGGGGTAAACCCGAGTCTATATGAAAAATATGGCCAAGAATTATTAATGTGGGCGGGAGTTATTTGGCAAAGGAAAATTGTCTTTGGAAAATTTCGCCACAAGGGGGCGCAAATAAACGACGAAATAATATATCTCCTACAAAAATTTCGCCGCGAAAACGCTACACTGACTTCTCGCTACTCCACAGGTTCAGGGTAGCGTTTTGAACACATGCTTCGCGTTTTTTCCGGCGAAATGCACATTTCTTGTCGCGTTGTGCCGGCGAAATGCACACTTCTTGGACCCCTGCATAACTGCTTGCAGTTCTAGTTAGGGGTCCAAGCCAACAGGTTGGATCCCTATTGTTTTTGTAAGGATTTTTCTTTTTAGGGGTCCAAGCCAACAGGTTGGATCCCTATTGTTTTTGTAAGGATTATTATTATACTTCCCGCGCTAAAAGTGGGTCCACAGCCCAAACCGTAAATGGTGCCGACACGCCAATTGCATGACTAGATCCAGGTCCGGCACCGCTACTCAGATAACAAAATCCAGACACGCCGGCCACTAGGTGGCGCTATACCAAGGGAAAATGCGTTTGGGGCTATAACTCCCACACCGAACCTCCCACATTCAAAACCTCATACACACAGATTCACTGGAGTCTGCTGCATCTTTTGGCATAGGCCACGCCCATTTGCGTCTATAATTTTTTTTTCGCAAAATCGCGAAAACCGCAAAACTGTTTTTTCGCTACTCCTCCCACATTTCTTGACCAATCGACACAAAACTTTGCACACGACATCTTCAGACGCACACGCAAAGGAATCATATACAGTTTTTTGATCCGACCTTCGACGACGAAACGATAGCATTTTGAATATTGGTATATTAGCTAAATTAGACGTGGAAAATCAAAAATACAAAAAAATCCAAAATTAGACATCGGATCGAGTCCAAATTCTACACACATGTTGGTGCTAACCTTAATGACGTTCAATAAAAATTTCGGAAAATTCCGCCATTAGGGGGCGCAATAAACGAGGAAATTGTATATCTTCTTATTGGCCAAAGGAATGTTCTTCAAACTCAAAGGAAACCATCAAGGGGCAAACCCCAGTCTATATAAAAAATATGGCCAAGAATTATTAATGTGGGCGGGAGTTATTTGGCAAAGGAAAATTGTCTTTGGAAAATTTCGCCACAAGGGGTCGCAAATAAACGACGAAATAATATATCTCCTAACTGGCCAATGGAATGTTCTGAAAAACGCGTTTTGGGCTATAACTCCAACACCGAAGCTCCCACAGTCAAAACCTTTATATCCACAGATTCACTGGAGTCAGCTGCATCTTTTGGCATACGCTGTTTCTCAATTTTTGAACACATGCTTCGCGTTGTGCCGGCGAAATGCACACTTCTTGTTATTATTCTTACCCCCCTAAAAGTGGGACCACAGCCCAAACCGTAAATGGTGCCGACACGCGAATTGCATGACTATATCCAGATCTGTTCGGACTAAGCAGACGACAAAATCCAGACGCGCCGGTCACTAGGTGGCGCTATACCAAGGAATACGCGTTTGGGGCTATAACTCCCACACCGAACCTCCCACATTCAAAACCTTGTACACACAGATGCACTGGAGTCTGCTGCATCTTTTGGCATAGGCCACGCCCATTTGCGTCTATAATTTTTTTTCGCGAAAACCGCAAAACTGTATTTTCGCTACTCCTCCCACATTTCTTGACCAATTGACACAAAACTTTGCACACGGCATCTTCAGACGCACACGCAAAGGAATCATCAACAGTTTTTTGATCCGACTTTCGACGACGAAACGGTAGCGTTTGGAATATTGGTTTATTAGCTAAATTAGACGTGGAAAATCCAAAATCCAAAAAAATAAATAAAAAGACATCTGATCGAGTCCAAATTTTAGACACATTTCGGTGCTACCCTTATTGGCGTTCAATAAAAAAATCGGAATATTTCGCCATTAGGGGGCGCAATAAACGAGGAAATTGTATATCTTCTACAGAATTTCGCTGCGAAAACGCTACACTGACTTCTCGCAACTCCTACCACAGTCAAATCCTTTGTATCCACAGGTTTAGGGTAGCGTTTTAAACACATGCTTCGCGTTGTGCCGGCGAAACGCACACTTCTTGGACCCCTGCATAACTGCTTGCAGTTCTAGTTATTATACTTCCCGCCTTGAAAGTGGGTCCACAGCCCAAACCGTAAATGGTGCACACGCGCCAATTACATGACTAGAACCAGGTCCGGCACCGCTACTCAGATAACCAAATCCAGACATGCCGGCCACTAGGTGGCGCTATACCAAGGAGAAACACGTTTGGGGCTATAACTCCCACACCGAACCTCCCAGAGTCCAAAAACTTGTACACACAGATGCACTGGAGTCTGCTGCATCTTTTGGCCTAGGCCCCGCCCATTTGCGTCTATGAATATTTTTCGCTAAATCGCGAAAACCGCAAAACTGTTTTTTCGCTACTCCTCCCACATTTTTCGCCCGATCAACACCAAACTTTGCACACGACATCGTCAGACGCACACAAAAAATAAATTTCGAACACTTTTTTGATCCGACCTTCGACAACGAATCGGTAGCGCTTGGAATATTGGTATATTAGCTAAATTAGACGTGGAAAATTAAAAATCCAAAAAATCCAAAATTAGACATTGGATCGAGTCCAAATTCTACACACATGTCAGTGCTAACCTTAATGACGTTGGATAAAAATTTCGGAAAATTTCGCCATTAGGAGGCGCAATAAACGAGGAAATTGTATATCTTCGACAAAATTTCTCCGCGAAAACGCAACACTGACTTCTCGCTACTCCTACCACAGTCAAATCCTTTGTATCCACAGGTTCAGGGTAGCGTTTTGAACACATGCTTCGCGTTGTGCCGGCGAAATGCACATTTCTTGTCGCGTTGTGCCGGCGAAATGCACACTTCTTGGACCCCTGCATAACTGCTTGCAGTTCTAGTTATTATTATTATTCCCCCCTAGAAGTGGGTCCACAGCCCAAACCGTAAAAGGTGCCGACACGCCAATTGCATGACTAGATCCAGGGCCCTGAGTTCTAAGCAGACGACAAAATCCAGACACGCCGGCCACTAGGTGGCGCTATACCAAGGAATACGCGTTTGGGGCTATAACTCCCACACCGAACCTCCCAGAGTCCAAAAACTTGTACACACAGATGCACTGGAGTCTGCTGCATCTTTTGGGCTAGGCCACGCCCATTTGCGTCTATGAATATTTTTCGCTAATTCGCGAAAACCGCAAAACAGTTTTTTCCCTACTCCTCCAACATTTCTTGACCAATCAACACCAAACTTTGCACCCGACATCTTCAGACGCACACGCAAAGGAATCATCAACAGCTTTTTTATCCGACCTTCGACGACGAAACGGTAGCGTTTTGAATATTTGTTTATTGGCTACGTTTTACGTCGAAACGCAAAAATTCAAAGAATACCAAAAGTAGACGTCGGATCAAGTCCAAATTTTAGACTCATGTCGGTGCTACCCTTAATGGCGTTCAATAAAGAATTCGGAATATTTCGCCATTAGGGGGCGCAATAAACGAGGAAATTGTATATCTTCTAATTGGCCAAAGGAATGTTCTTCAAACTATAAGGGAACCATCAAGGGGCAAACCCGAGTCTATATAAAAATATGGCCAAGAATTAATAATGTAGGCGGGAGTTATTTGGCAAAGGAAAATTGTCTTTGGAAAATTTCGCCAACAGGGCGGCGCCAAAAAACGACGAAATAATATATCTCCTATTTGGCCAATGGAATGTTCTGAAAACGCGTTTTAGGCTACAACTCCCACACCAAAGCTCCCACAGTCAAAAACGTTATACGCACAGATTCACTGGAGTCAGCTGCATCTTTTGGCATAGGCCAGGCCCATTTGCGTCAGTATTTTCTTTATGCAAAATCGCAAAAACAGCTAAACTGCCTTTTCGCTACTCCTCCCACATTTCTTGCCCAATTGACACCAAACTTTGCACACGACATCTTCAGACGCACACTACAAGAAATCAGCAAAACTATTTTGATCCGACCATCGTTGACGAAACGGTAGCGTTTTGAATATATGTTTTGCGTTGCAAATCAGTAAAAACTATTTTGATCCAACCGTCGACGACTAAACGGTAGCGGAAAATGCGTTTGGGGCCGAAACTCCCACACTGAACCTCTCACAGTCAAAACCTTTATATCCACAGGTTGTTCACGGTAGCGTTTTGAATACTTGGTTCGCGTTGTGCCGGCGAAATGCACATTTCTTGTCGCGTTGTGCCGGCGAAATGCACACTTCTTGGACCCCTGCATAACTGCTTGCAGTTCTAGTTTATTATTATTATTAGGGGTCCAAGCCAACAGGTTGGATCCCTATTGTTTTTGTAAGGATTATTATTAGGGGTCCAAGCCAACAGGTTGGATCCCTATTGTTTTTGTAAGGATTATTATTATTTCGTACGCCTTAGAAGTGGTACCACAGCCCAAACCGTAAATGGTGCACACGCGCCAATTGCATGACTAGATCCAGAATCGGCACCGCTACTCAGATAACAAAATCCAGACACGCCGGTCCCTAGGTGGCGCTATACCAAGGAATACGCGTTTGGGGCTATAACTTCCACACCGAACCTCCCAGAGTCCAAAAACTTGTACACACAGATGCACTGGAGTCTGCTGCATCTTTTGGCCTAGGCCACGCCCATTTGCGTCTATGAATATTTTTCGCTAAATCGCGAAAACCGCAAAACTGTTTTATCGCTACTCCTCCCACATTTCTCGCCCGATCAACACCAAACTTTGCACACGACATCTTCAGACGCACACGCAAAGAAATCCTAGACACTTTTTTGATCCGACCTTCGACGACGAAACGGTAGCGTTTTGAATATTTGTTTATTAGCTAAATTAGACGTGAAAAGTCAAAAATCCGAAGAAATCCAGAATTATACATCGGATCGAGCCCAAATTTTACAGACATGTTGGTGCTAACCTTAATGACGTTCGATAAAAATATCGGAAAATTTCGCCATTAGGGGGCGCAATAAACAAGGAAATTGTATATCTTCTACAAAATTTCGCCGCGGAAAACGCTACACTGACTTCTCGCTACTCGTACCACAGTCAAATCCTTTGTATCCACAGGTACAGGGTAGCGTTTTGAACACATGCTTCGCGTTGTGCCGGCGAAATGCACATTTCTTGTCGCGTTGTGCCGGCGAAATGCACACTTCTTGGACCCCTGCATAACTGCTTGCAGTTCTAGTTCCTATTATTCTTACCCCCCTAAAAGTGGGACCACAGCCCAAACCGTAAATGGTGCCGACACGCGAATTGCATGACTAGATCCAGATCTGTTCGGACTAAGCAGACGACAAAATCCAGACGCGCCGGTCACTAGGTGGCGCTATACCAAGGAATACGCGTTTGGGGCTATAACTCCCACACCGAACCTCCCACATTCAAAACCTTGTACACACAGATGCACTGGAGTCTGCTGCATCTTTTGGCCTAGGCCACGCCCATTTGCGTCTATGAATATTTTTCGCTAAATCGCGAAAACCGCAAAACTGTTTTTTCCCTACTCCTCCCACATTTCTTTACCAATCGACACCAAACTTTGCACACGGCATCTTCAGACGCACACGCAAAGAAATCATCAACACTTTTTTGATCCGACCTTCGACAACGAAACGGTAGCATTTTGAATATTTGTTTATTAGCTAAATTAGACGTGGAAAATCAAAAATACAAAAAAATACAAAAGTAGACATCGGATCGAGTCCTAATTCTACACACATGTCGGTGCTACCCTTAATGGCGTTCAATAAAGAATTCGGAATATTTCGCCATTAGGGGGCGCAATAAACGAGGAAATTGTATATCTTCTAATTGGCCAAAGGAATGTTCTTCAAACTATAAGGGAACCATCAAGGGGCAAACCCGAGTCTATATAAAAAATATGGCCAAGAATTAATAATGTAGGCGGGAGTTATTTGGCAAAGGAAAATTGTCTTTGGAAAATTTCGCCAACAGGGCGGCGCCAAAAAACGACGAAATAATATATCTCCTATTTGGCCAATGGAATGTTCTGAAAACGCGTTTTAGGCTACAACTCCCACACCGAACCTCCCACAGTCAAAAACTTGTACCCACATATTCACTGGAGTCTGCTGCATCTTTTGGCATAGGCCACGCCCATTTGCGTCTATAATTTTTTTTTTCGCAAAATCGCGAAAACCGCAAAACTGCCTTTTCCCTACTCCTCCCACATTTCTTGACCAATTCACACAAAACTTGGCACACGATATCTTCAGACGCACACAAAAAGAAAGCATGGAACACTTTTTTGATCCGACCTTCGATGACGAAACGGTAGCATTTTCAATATTTGTTTATTAGCTAAGTTTTAAGTCGAAAATCAAAAATCCAGAAAAAAAAAAAAAATTAGACATCGGATCAAGTCCAAATTTTACACACATGTTGGTGCTAACCTTTACAGCGTACGATAAAAAATTCGGAAAATTACGCCCTCAGGGGGCGCAATAAAATACGAAATTGTATATCTTCTAATTGGCCCAAGGAATGTTCTTCAAACTATAAGGGAACCATCAAGGGGCAAACCCAAGTCTATATGAAAAATATGGCAAAGAATTATTAATGTGGGCGGGAGTTATTTGGCAAAGGAAAATTGTCTTTGGA
This sequence comes from Gadus chalcogrammus, assembly GCF_026213295.1. Lineage (NCBI taxonomy): Eukaryota > Metazoa > Chordata > Actinopteri > Gadiformes > Gadidae > Gadus > Gadus chalcogrammus. Next base: position 21,756,801 of record NC_079429.1, on the reverse strand, counting down.
AAATTTCGCCAACAGGGCGGCACCAAAAAACGACGACATTGTATATCTCCTATTTGGCCAATGGAATGTTCTGAAAACGCGTTTTAGGCTATAACTCCCACACCGAAGCTCCCACAGTCAAAACCTTTATATCCACAGGTTCACGGTAGCGTTTTGAACACATGCTTCGCGTTGTGCCGGCGAAACGCACCTTTCTTGTCGCGTTGTGCCGGCGAAATGCACACTTCTTGGACCCCTGCATAACTGCTTGCAGTTCTAGTTATTATTCTTACCTCCCTAAAAGTGGGACCACAGCCCAAACCGTAAATGGTGCCGACACGCAAATTGCATGACTAGATCCAGATCTCTTCGGACTACGCAGACGACAAAATCCAGACACGCCGGCCACTAGGTGGCGCTATACCAAGGGAAAACGCGTTTGGGGCTATAACTCCCACACCGAACCTCCCACAGTCAAAAACTTGTACCCACATATTCACTGGAGTCTGCTGCATCTTTTGGCCTAGGCCACGCCCATTTGCGTCTATGAATATTTTTCGCTAAATCGCGAAAACCGCAAAACTGTATTTTCGCTACTCCTCCCACATTTCTCGACCAATTGACACAAAACTTTGCACACGACATCTTCAGACGCACACGAACAGAAATCATGCAAAACTTTTTGATCCGACCTTCGACGACGAAACGGTAGCTTTTTAAATATTTGTTTATTAGCTACGTTTTACGTCGAAACGCAAAAATGCAAAAAATACCAAAATTAGACATCGGATCAAGTCCAAGTTTAAGACACATGTCGGTGCTACCCTTAATGGCGTTGAATAAAAATATCGGAAAATTACGCCCTAAGGGGGCGCAATAAACAAGGAAATTGTATATCTTCTAATTGGCCCGAGGAATGTTCTTCAAACTATAAGGGAACCATCAAGGGGCAAACCCGAGTCTATATAAGAAATATGGCCAAGAATTATTAATGTAGGCGGGAGTTATTTGGCAAAGGAAAATTGTCTTTGGAAAATTTCGCCACAAGGGGGCGCAAAAAAACGACGAAATAATATATCTCCTAACTGGCCAATGGAATGTTCTGAAAACGCGTTTTGGGCTATAACTCCCACAACGAACCTCCCACAGTCAAAACTTTTATATCCACAGATTCACTGGGGTCAGCTGCATCTTTTGGCATACGCCGTTCCTCAATTTCGACCACATGCTTCGCGTTGTGCCAGCGAAATGCACATTTCTTGGACCCCTGCATAACTGCTTGCAGTTCTAGTTATTTTTATACTTCCCGCCATAGAAGTGGTACCACAGCCCAAACCGTAAATGGTGCACGCACGCCAATTGCATGACTAGATCCAGGTACGACACCGCTACTCAGATAACAAAATCCAGACACGCCGGCCACTAGGTGGCGCTATACCAAGGAATACGCGTTTGGGGCTATAACTCCCACATCGAACCTCCCACAGTCCAAAACGTTATACCAACAGATGCACTGGAGTCTGCTGCATCTTTTGGCCTAGGCCACGCCCATTTGCGTCCATGAATATTTTTCGCTAAATCGCGAAAACCGCAAAACTGTTTTTTCCCTACTCCTCCCACATTTCTTTACCAATCGACACCAAACTTTGCACACGACATCTTCAGACGCACGCAAAGAAATCGTCGGACAGTTTTTTGATCCGACCTTCGACGACGAAAAGGTAGCGTTTTGAATATTGGTTGATTAGCTAAATTAGACATGGAATATCAAAAATCCAAAGAAATCCAAAATTAGACATCGAATCGAGTCCAAATTCTACACACATGTTGGTGCTAACCTTAATGTCGTTCGAAATTTCGCCATTAGGGGGCGCAATAAACGAGGAAATTGTATTTCTTCTACAAAATTTCGCAGCGAAAACGCTACACTGACTTCTCGCTACTCCTACCACAGTCAAATCCTTTGTATCCACAGGTTCAGGGTAGCGTTTTGAACACATGCTTCGCGTTGTGCCGGCGAAATGCACATCGCTTGGACCCCTGCATAACTGCTTGCAGTTCTAGTTGGTATTATTCCCCTTTAAGCTGGGAGTGGAGCGAGGGACTCACCTGTCTGACCGTCTGTCTCTCGTCCACCATCATGGTTTTAGAGCTCTCATCCGATAGATGAACACGGATCACCAGCTAGAGAGAGAGAGAGAGAGAGAGGGTGGAGAGAGAGAGAGAGGGTGGAGAGAGAGAGGGAGAGAGAGGGGGTGGAGAGAGAGAGAGAGATACACAGAGAATCATTATTGGTTTGATAAAAGTGGAAGGAGGTGTACGCAGGGCTGATACCCTGATGTCTGATGACTATAAGAAAAGGAGATCTTAATGTGAGGGGGTGGTTGATTATATATCAGGCCATGGGAGCTAACTTGAGCACACCTGTCATGGTGGGACGGATACACGTCTTTTACGTTGAGTGTAAAACCTTTTGCATTTCAAACAAAAATATTTATTTTGAAAGCAAAATAAGCTTTTAAGGTACCAACAGACCAATTTACATTTTAAATTTGCATATTCATGCAACCTGCGTGATGCTTGACCAAATCAGCCTAATGTTTCTGTGTTCAAATCCTTTTGCTCTCAAAGTTTTAAAGAAATCCTTTTCGTTTGACCTATAAATATTTTTTGCATGATATTTTGATCTTCATTTTAGAATGCTTGATTGCAACGGATTTGCACTCGATATAAAGACACAAATCTATCTTCATACTCTGTCATAGTAAGATGAACTGTTCCCATTTTGTCAAGGTTATTTTCTGTTGTTATGACTTGTTAATCGATGCCTCAATGTATGAACCACAGACATTACAATTAATTTTTGACCTTTGACCTTAATTAGCTTGACCTTTACTCATCCATTCTCAACCTATATTCCTCACTAATCCACTGACTGGGAGTACACCATCAATTGAGATTAGTTGGTCATTCTGTTGGGTTCTGTGTGTATGTGTGGGGGGTCTCATGCACTTCCACACACACACACACATCTCTGTCCTGGAAAGCAGTACTGTAGTACCAGTAACTGACCTTCTCTTAACGATGTCAAACAAAGCCCACATTGGGCTGTGG